>NC_057802.1:235552287-235571688 GCF_018294505.1 Triticum aestivum | reverse complement strand
AAGAGAGGTAGGAGGAAGAGAGAAGAAGAGCAACAATGGTGGAGAGTGGAGAGTGGAGAGGGGAAAGGAGGGGGAGAGAGGGCAAAGTGGGGGAGAGGAGGGGGAGGGGGTGGAAAAGGTGGCACTAGCCGCAACTAGCAGTAGCGTTGCTTTGCAAAAAGCGCTGCTGCTATTGGACTTAGGAGTAGCGCTCACCAGGAAAAGCGCTACTACTAAGTGGGGCCCACTAGCAGTTGCAGTGCAGTAAAACCAAGCGCTGCTACTAAACTGTTAGTAGTAGCGCTTTTTTCTGTACACCGCTACAACTCGGGCGACCGTCGGTGGCCTCGTCTGGTCCCACATAGTAGTAGCGTGTTTCTGCTACACAGCGCTACTACTATAGAGTTACTAGTAGCACTTGCCAGGAAAAGCGCTACTGCTAAATAGCAGCAGCGTTTACTATTTTCCAGCGCTACTACTATGCTACTATGTATAAGCATTTTCCAAGTAGTGCATGAATGAGTTCTGAAGAGCAAATTTTATTCCTTTTTCTTGTCGGTTTGACCTCACAATGCAAAATCAATAAAGCGAAAGGAAATTGGTAAGGCATTGGATGATAGTGGTCCTTCCGAGCAACTGAAATGGAGGGTCTCTATAGATTCTACTCCGCCATCCTCCCAACAAGTTTCGCAAGACAACGCAAGGCTAGACGGTCAACGTAGCTGTGTACATGATGAGCACATCTCCCCTACTCCACCATTACAGGTGTCTGCTCTAAGTTGGCACTATTATATGTGGTTGCATGTTGCGTATGATGTCTAGCTTGTATTGCTTCTACCTTTGTTGAATTGCATCTGCTTACTTAACACATCATGCTATGAATATGACACGTCTTCCTGTTTCTAGAACATACTATATCTGATCACACCATGTTCTTACATCAGACTACTATTCTTGCATATCCCACATCAGTCACTTATGATGAGGCACCTTTAAGTTGCCACTATGATATTTTGCGTCTTGCATATGATTTCTAGCATGTACTGCTTCTAATTTGTTGAAACGCCAGACAGGTTGAACTTGGCAGAGTGATATTGGTTGCATCTTTCATATGTTGTCTAGCTTGCAGTGCTTCTAATTTGTTGAAATGCCTTCTGCTTAGTTACTGCATCATAGGTGTGAATATGTCATGTCGTCCTGTTTTTCATACATATTCCATCCTTGCATCATGTGTTTTCCTTTCATCCGAGTAGTGTTCGTCAGTATCATGCATCAATGAGTTCTGAAGAGCGAATTTTATTCCTTTTTCTTATCGGTTTGACTTCACAATGAAAAATCAATACAGCTGAAGGAAATTAGTAAGGCAGTGGATGATGGTTGTCCTTCGGAGGAACTCAAACAGAGGGTCTCAACAAATTCTACTCCGCCATCCTCCCAACAAGATTCGTAAGACAACACAAGGCTGGACAGTCAACGTAGCTGTGTAGATGATGAGCACATCTCCCCTACTCCACCATCATAGGTGTTTGCGCTAACTTGGAACTATTATATGTGGTTGTGTGTTCCGTATGATGTCTAGTTTGTATTGCTTCTAATTTTGTTGAATTGCATCTACGTAGCTTACTAATTATACCTGCAAGAATCACTTACCCATAGGACACATTTAACTTGGGAGTGTGATGTAGGTTGCATCTTGCATTGTCTTCTAGCTTGTAATGCTTCTAATTTCTTGAAATGGCGATGTAGGGTGGAACCCTAGATGCCCGATCTTTCACGAAAGGAGCAGATCCCAACGAGGAACATGACGAACACGAGGGGAAACACGAGGGAAAACACGAGAGAATCACTCAAACCAACAAGATTCGATTACACATGTGCTATATCCACGAAACACAAAGGAGTACACGATCCAAAGTCAACAAGGGACGATACATAGGGTAACCGGTTCTTCTCCGAGAGGAGGTCTTCATGGGGCCACCCAAGAGTGGGTCTTGAATCCAAGGTGGATCTTCTCCGTAGAGGGACCGCAGTCTCTCTCAAGGAGCAGATCCGTATGGATGAGCAAAGCTCTATCTCACATATGAGCTAAACCAATGCTAACCCTAGAAAGAGGGAGGAGGATGAGTATATATAGTCTAGGTGGGTGAAGGGGTACATGGGCCTCGGCCCTTTACTGTGCGCAAACAGACGGGGCCGGATGTCCGGGCGACGGGCTGGATGTCCGGGCTTTCAGGAGGAGCCAGATGTCCGGGCTGGGGGCCGGATGTCTGGGCTGGCGTGGTCGGCCTCGGTGCTCTCTAGATAGATGGGGTCCGGATGTCCGGGCGGGAGGACGGATTTCCGGGTCGGAGGCCGGATGCCTGGGCTGGTCGCCGGATGTCCGGGCCCTGTAGACTTGGTCTGGGTTGCTGTTGTAGTGGATGTCTCCAGCGGCCGGTTGTCCTGGCCTGGGGCCGGATGTCCGGGTCCTGGAGCTGCCTTCTTCTCCTTTCGGCGTTCCTCTTCATCCGTGAACTTGGCGGCTTGTCCTTCTTCACGTGCATCTTCGGGAGGGTCCTCTTGATACCTAATCATGCACAACATCTCGGACTTAGGTAGTAGCCATGTCTCGAGTGGATCATATGTGATATCACTAAGGAAGGTAGTCACCTCGTTCTCGAGAGCTCTAGCTCATGCTCGTGTCATGGGTCCTCTTGGCTCGTGATGAGACGATGGTAGGTCCATGGGGATGACCGTAGGATGCTCCGCATCATCTCCCCTCCCTTGGGAAAGATCCGACCTCGGATTGAAATCCTCATCACCATGGTACGGGGAGAGATCTTTGATGTTGAAGATGTCGCTCACGGAGTACCTGTCGCGTGGAATGTCGATCTTGTAGGCGTTGTTGTCGTAGCGTGCAAGCACCTTGAAGGGTCCATCGGCTCGAGCTAGAAGTTGGGACTTGCGTTCATTGGGGAAACGGTCCTTGTGAAGGTGTAGCCACACAAGATCTCCGATGTTTAATATCATGGGTTGCTTATTGATGTTGAGCTTGGTCGCGAGTTGTTGTACTTGGTGCTCGATGGTGTGCCTTGTATCTTCATGCATCTTCTTGAGGAAGTTCACTCGGGCACTCGCGTCCATGTCGATGCACTCTTGTAGTGGTAGAGGAAGAATGTCCAATGGGGACAACGGGTTGAAGCCGTAGACGACCTCGAAGGGGGACTTGCCGGTAGTCGAATGTCTTGCACGGTTGTAGGCATACTCGGCGATTGGTAGGCACTCCTCCCACTCCTTGATGTTCTTCTTTATCAACACGCATAGTAGAGTGGAGAGTGTACGGTTCATCACCTCCATTTGGCCGTCGGTTTGAGGATGGTATGCCGAAGAGAACAAGAGCTTGATTCCGAGCTTGGCGCATAAGGTCTTCCAAAAGTAACTCAAGAACTTGACGTCGCGGTCCGAGACAATCGTCTTTGGCACTCCATGTAGGCGCAAGATTTCTCTACAAAAAAGATTGGCAACATGTGAAGCATCGTCTATCTTGTTGAATGGTATGAAATGTGCCATTTTAGAGAATCGGTCCACAACAACAAACACGGAATCCTTTCCATTTCTAGTTCTAGGCAAACCAAGTACAAAATCCATGCTAATATCTTCCCATGGTTGGTACAGAATTGGAAGAGGCATATAAAGTCCATGAGATTGAGCTTTAGACTTAGCTTTGCGACATGTAGAGCATTGGTTGGTGAAGCGGTTGACATCACGAAACATATTGGGCCAAAAGTAGTTCTTGGAGAGCGTAGCAAATGTCTTGTCGCGTCCAAAGTGTCCCATTAGTCCTCCATGAGATTCTTGCAAAAGCAACAAACGAAGAGAAGACTCGGGAATGCAAAGTTTGTTAGCTCTCGTAAGATAATCATCTTTGATGTAATAGCGTTCCCAATATGTATGCGTCAAACACTTGGCATAAGGAATAGCAAAAGTTGGATCATTCTTATACAAGTCTTTGATGTGCTCAAAGCCAATGACATTCAATTCAAGTTTTGTAACAAGCATGCATATACGGGAAAGTGCATCTGCCACAACATTTTCTTTGCCTTTTATGTATTTGATGACATAAGGAAATGACTCTATAAACTCACTCCACTTAGCATGACGCTTGTTCAACTTAGTTTGACCCTTAAGATAATGAAGCATTTCATGGTCGGTATGGATGACAAATTCATGAGGGCGAAGGTAATGTTCCCATTTACGCAAAACTCGCACTAAAGGATATAGCTCTTTGTCATAGATGGGGTAATTGAGTTGCGCTCTATATAGTTTCTCACTATAGTAAGCAATGGGGCGCTTCTCTTGCGTTAACACACCTCATATGCCATTACCACTAGCATCACAATGAATCTCAAAGGATTTGTCAAAGTTTGGTAATGCAAGCATGGGAGCATAAGTAAGCAAATTCTTAAGCTCATTGACTGCGCTATCTTGAGATGGTCCCCAAACAAAGGGTGCATTCATCTTGCCCAAAGCATGTAAAGGAGAAGCAATAGTGCTAAAGTCTTTGACAAATCTACGGTAGAAACCGGCTAGACCAAGGAAACTACGCACTTGTTGCAAGTTGGTTAGTTGGGGCCAAGTTTTAATAGCATTGATCTTAGATTCATCAACATGAACACCCTTAGAAGATACTACAAAACCCAAGATAACAAGCTTATCAATGCCAAAAAGGCATTTGTCCATGTTAGCATAGAGACGCACTTTTTGAAGAGTTTGTAACACGGTTCGAAGGTGGGTGACATGATCTTTGAGAGATTTGCTAAAAACAAGGACATCGTCGAGGTAGACCACAACGAACTCACCAATGTAAGGGCGAAAGACATAATGCATAAGACGCATGAAAGTACCGTGTGCTTTCGATAAACCCATAGGCATAACTAACCACTCATACAAGCCAAACTTGGTTTTGAAAGCGGTTTTCCATGCATCACCCTCTTGTATGCGTATTTGATAGTAACCACTTTCTAGATCAATTTTGGAAAAAATAGTGGCACCACTAAGTTCATCTAGCATATCATCAAGGCTTGGAATGGGGTGCGTATAGCGAACGGTGATAGCATTGATAGGTCTACAATTGGAACACATGCGAAAGCTACCGTATCTTTTTGGCACAAGAATGACCGGTACGGCACAAGGACTCAAACTTTCACGCACATATCCATGGTCTATGTGATGTTTTACTTGACTTTGTATTTCTTTTGTTTCTTTGGTGTTGACGCGATATGGAGCCTTGTTCGGGAGTGGTGCTCCGGGGATGAGGTCGATGCAGTGCTCGATGCCTCGTAGTGGAGATAGACCCCGAGGTAGCTCGTCGGGGAAAACATCTTCGAATTCCTGCAATAGAGAATATAACACTAAAGGTAGATTGTGAGAGGTGTTAGCTTTTGGTGCCTCGTCCTTGCACAAAAGGACATAGTGCATGACACTTGATGGGTTCTCACACACTTCTCTCATCTCACGTTTTGTGGCCAATGGGACTAAGTTCTTCTTGTCGCTCTTCGTGGAGGCACTCAATTTTGGCTTGTTGTGCTCACTCTCTTTTTGGTGGTTCACTCTCTTACTATTCTCTCCATGATGGGTGGATTTCTTGTCGGCGGTCACTTGGCTTGGAGACATAGGTCGTAGCACATACTCCTTCCCTTTCATCTTGAAGCTATAGTGATTTGTACGCCCATTGTGGATGACACCTCGGTCGAATTGCCATGGCCGTCCAAGAAGGAGGTGGCAAACAGTCATAGGAACAACATCACACTCCAAAGTGTCTTCGTATGCTCCGATCTTGAAGGAGACTTGTACCCTATGCTCAACTTGGAGAGTGCCATTGTCGCTTAGCCATTGAACTTTGTAGGGGTGCGGGTGCTTCATCTTGACCAATTGGAGCTTGGAGCATAGTCCTTCACTTGCTAAGTTATGGCAACTCCCTCCATCGCTGATGACCTTGACGGATCTTCCATTGATGCCGGCCTTGGTGTGGAAGATATGGCATCTTTGGTCTTTGTCTTGTTGATGTTGAAGAGTGAAGACCTTGGAGACAACGAGAGCGGGGCTCGAATCTTCGTCACAAAAGACTTGATCATCTTCATCGTCGTTCACTTGCCGATGCATGGCCACTTGCTCAAGGGCTTCCATTTCTCCTTCACTCATTGAGTCATAGGTTCCGTCGTCGTTGAGGATCATGGTGCGCTTGTTTGTGCACTCGAAGGACTTGTGGCCTCGGCCGCCGCATGTGAAGCATTTGAAGGAACTCGTCTTCATGGTCTCATCGGGTTGGGGTAGATGATGATGAAGCTCTCGTCTTGACGTTGCTTGTAGTAGGAAGACGACTTGGGGTTGTCGAAGTTTTCTTGTAACTTGACTTGTCACCGTTGCTTGTAGATGGCTTGGTTGAGGTAGAAGGTGTTGGAGTCGTTGAAGCTTGGGTGTTGGAGAAACCATAGGACTTGGATGAGAACTTGGCATACTTGAAGTCATCTTGCACTTGACGTTCCGCTTTGGTAGCTTGATGCACTAGCTCGATGAGGTTCGAGTATGGTTGGAAGTCGGCGATCTTCTTGATAGGATGATTGAGTCCATTCAAGAAACGTGCCATAGTTTGCTCTTCATCTTCCGTGGCATTGGCTCGTATCATGGCAATCTCCATTTCCTTGTAGTACTCTTCAACGCTCTTGGTTCCATGCTTGAGTAATTGGAGTTTCTTGAAGAGGTCGTGGTTGTAGTAGGTAGGCACGAAGCATGGTCTCATGACATCCTTCATTTGAGCCCAAGTAGTGATGGGTGGTTCACCTCTTGCTGCTCGGCGCTCAATGACTTGCTCCCACCAAATGAGGACGTAGCCTTGGAACTCAAGGGATGCCATCGCGATCTTCTTCTCTTCGTCATAGTTGTGCAAGCAAAAGATCTTGTCGACCTTGAATGCCCATGAAAGGTACTCTTCGGGATCATTGCTTCCGGAAAACTTGGGCATGGTGAACTTTTGCTTGCCGTAGCGTTGCTCTTCATTGTGTTGGGGTCGTGGATGATGACGCGCATGTCATTGAGGATTGACAAACTCATGTTGCTCTTGGCGAGGAGGGTTGTCGACCTCATGTTGCTCTTGTCTTGGAGGATTTCCATTGTGTTCATTCTCTTGGCGAACTTGAGGTTCTTGTCTAGCTTGAGGAGGTGCTTGTCGATCTCGACGAGGAGCTTGACAATGCACACGTGATTGATAAAGCCACTCTTGAACTTCATCACGAAGCACTTCTTGATGCTCACAAGCTTGTCGGCCTCGGTTGGCTACGGCTCGACTTGAATCACGAAGGGCACATTGCGCCTCAAGTGCTTGAGCTTCACGTACTTGTTGTTCTTGGCGTTGTGCCTTGGCATCTTGTGCATCTTGGTGTTGTCGCGCTCGCTCCTCTTCTTCTCATTGTCGTTGGCGTTCCCGTTCTTGTGCTTGCGCGAATGTAGCTTGGTTTTGATGATGTCGATGTTCTTGCGCGCGAGCTTGCTCTTGAGGGTCGGTGTCTTGTAGAGGATTGTGGTTGGCGTGACGGTCTTGGTGTACGGCTCGTCGAAGAGTGTTTGATGTCGGGGTACTTGAGCCGGAGATAGTGTCGTTGGAGTGTCGACTTGAGCGGCTCCTTCTTGAGTAGGACAAAATGGTAGAAGAGCGGTTGACCAATAAGGCACGAATCTCATCCATTCTTGTATTGTTCTCTTGCTTTTGTTCGTCGAGCTTGTTGTCGAAGTAGTCTCTTGTACGTTGCTCGGAGAGTCGCAAGTCGGTGGCGAGGTTGTCGATGTGGTCTCTCATTGCTAGTTTCTCTTCATACAAAGCTCGTTGCGTTCCAAATAGGTGTAGCTTGGTGACGTAGTTGTTCGGGTCATCGTCTTGCTCAAGGAAGAGTGGGTTGGTAGAAGTACTTGGCCTATCCATCATTTCAAGCAAATATGTGAGTGGGAGAAAGAGAAGAACTTATACCAAATGTACCTTGACCGATGTTGAAAATGGATCAATGATCACTCCAATGTGTAACAAGGACATAGCACAATTGGTACCAATTCTTGTTGGTTTCTCACACCTACACAAGTAAAAGCTTATGGTGGAGCTCGGTTAGGATGGTGGCACAAAATTTGATGCAATTGTTAGTAAGACTCAATAATGTTGGAAAAGATTCGCAAATTTGCAAATGCAACGAGTAGACCAATAACAATATGTGGTACACGGAAACACACACGCAAATAGATAAGTGGGGTCGTGCAACCAAGGGGTGAGCCAAAAATGTGGAATCCACGAAAATGCACTTGTTACACAACACTAGAGAGACGCTAGCACGATTGCACAATAGGCGGAGACGAACTTGTGCACAACCTACTAAGCAAAAATGCAACGACTTCTATCCCAAGTATGCTATATGTATGGTATTCCGGTGGTATGATCCAAGATAATCAAGTATGACAATCTTAATGTAGTATGATGCTATGGTTCTTGCTTATAAGCTCTTTGCTTATCTTTCCCTTTTGCTTAAAAGCTTGTTTGGCTCTTTGTGTTTGAGCTCTTTTTTCATGCAATGCCTCACGAACCAAGATAGCAATTGAGTATATGCGATGACACTTTGTGACACAAGAGATGATACCAAGATATGCACCACAATGATATGGTATGTATGCTATGGGAAGTATGACTACTAATGTGCACAAGTCACATTGCCGGCAATACTCAAAGGCTAGTCTCAATGGGTAAGGTACGCAAAATGGGCTATGGGGTTATCAATGCAATGTCAAGAATGTATGATGATATCACGATACCAAGATGAGGTTACCGTTGATGACGAGTCCTTGCGAAGATGAGCGGCGGTGATGTAGATGTCGAACCGTACCTAGATAGCCGAAACACAATAGGCCACGGGAACCGCAACTCAAATTCTCAAAGCAAAACGTGTCAAAATTGTCGGAGTTGGTAGCGGGAAAGCTATGGTGGTGCTATGCAGAAATGGTGGTGGTATGCGGAAGTGTATGTGGGCACCAGATCGAAATTTGGCGAGAGTTAGGCGGGAAACGGGCTGTTGGGTGGAAGTGATGCTGTCATGGGGCCGGATGTCCGGGCTGGATGGCCGGATGTCCGAGATGGGCTGGATGTCCGGCCTGTCGGGCCGGATGTCCGGGCTCTAGATCCGTGGACGAACTCGAAGAACTCCGCGTGGAGAGGTCAAATCCGGGGCAAAATTCGGAAGATTTTGTGGATGGAAATTGGGGAAAAGCTAGATCTACCTGCAACACATGAAATCCGCGGATCAAATCCAACAAAACTTCATCACACCAACAAATCAAAAAAAAATTGGGTGGCTATTTTTGTTGGGAATTTTCGAATTAGGGACAAAATCAACAAAACAAGGCTACAAACCAAAGAGAGGGGGCTCCGAAATCATGATCAACGTGGCTCATGATACCAAGATGATGTAGGGTGGAAACCTAGATGCCCGCTCTTTCACGAAAGGAGCGGATCCCAACGAGGAACACGAGGGGAAACACGAGGGAAAACATGAGAGAATCACTCAAACCAACAAGATTCGATTACACATGTGCTAGATCCACGAAACACAAAGGGATACACGATCGAAAGTCAACAAGGGACGATACATAGGGTAACCGGTTCTTCTCCGAGAGGAGGTCTTGATGGGGCCACCCAAGAGGGGGTCTTGAATCCAAGGTGGATCTTCTCCGTAGAGGGGCCGCGGTCTCTCTCAAGGAGCAGATCCGTATGGGTGAGCAAAGCTCTATCTCACATATGAGCTAAACCAATGCTAACCCTAGAAAGAGGGAGGAGGATGAGTATATATAGTCTAGGTGGGCGAAGGGGTACATGGGCCTTGGCCCTTTACTATGCGCATACTATGCGCAGACAGACGGGGCCGGATGTCCGGGCGACGGGCCGGATGTCCGGGCTTTCAGGATGAGCCGGATGTCTGGGCTGGCGTGGTCGGCCTCCGTGCTCTGGTCGTCGGATGTCCGGGCCCTGTAGACTTGGCCTGGGTTGCTGTTGTAGTGGATGTCTCCAGTGGCCGGATGTCCAGGCCTGGGGCAGGATGCCCGGGTCCTAGAGCTGCCTTCTTCTCCTTTCAGCGTTCCCCTTCATCCGTGAACTTGGCGGCTTGTCCGTCTTCACGTGCATCTTCGGGAGGGTCCTCTTGATACCTAATCATGCACAACATCTCGGACTTAGGTAGTAGCCATGTCTCGAGTGGTCATATGTGATATCACTAAGGAAGGAAGTCACCTCGTTCTCGAGAGCTCTAGCTCGTGCTCGTGTCATGGGTCCTCTTGGCTCGTGATGAGACGATGGTAGGTCCATGGGGATGACCGTAGGATGCTCCACATTAAATGGCACTTACGACGAGACACTTCTTACCTAATAAAGTGATATTGGTTGCATGTTCATATGGTGCCTAGCTTTCATTTCTTCTAATTTGTTGAAATGCCTTCTGCTTACTGTTTTTCATACATATTCCATCCTCCTATCGTGCGTGTGAATATGCAATGCTATCTTTTTTGTATATATTCCATCCTCCTATGATGAGCTTGTCTTACATCAAAGTAGTTTTCGTCTGTATCATGCATCAACCAGTTATGCAGAGCTAATTTTATTCATCTTATTGCGGTTTTGACTTCATAAGGAAATATCAGAAAGGAGGAAGGAAAAGAGTCCTCCAGACCGACGCAAACAGAGACTCTCTAGATTTGCCACTGCTACTGCTAATGTAGTTGAAGTCCCAAGTCTACATGATGAGTTCATCTCCCTTACTCCACTATCACAAGTGCTTGCTCTAATTTGACAGTGTGATAATTGGTTTCATGTTGCATATGTTTTCTAGCTTGTATTTTCTTCTATTTTGATTAAATTGCACCTTCTGAGTTTATACGTTATACATGTGCATATGACATGCCTTTCTGTGTCTTGAATACAATGCATCTATCTATAATACCATGTTCTTACATCAAAGTACTGCTGTTGTGTATCCTGCATCAGTCACTCATGATTGGATGGTTTTAACTTGGCAATTTGATAGTGGTTGCATCTTCCATTGATTTCTAGGTTGTATTACTTCTAATTTTTTGAAATGCCACTTATGGCAGGACACTTTTAACTTGGCAGAGGGATATTGGTTGCATCTTTCATATGGTGTCTAGCTTGCATTACTTCTATCGTAGCTATGAATATGTCACGCCGTCCTGTTTTTCTTACATATTCCATCCCCATATGGTTGTCTTACATCAAAGTATTGCTTGTCTGCATCATGCATCAATGAGTTTTGAAGAGCGATTTTATTCTTTTGTGTTGTGGGTACGGCTTGACATGGCAAAGTCAAAAAAAGAGCAAGGAAAAGAATATAGTAGGGAATGGTGTTACTCGTCGGGTGAAACGTAAAAAGGATCTGCCCTACAGATTCTGCTGGTACTTATAGTGCAGTAGAAGGAGGTCCAAGTCCACCGGCTAAATCTACAAACACAGTATCACCTGCTCCACTAGCTGCAGCATCCGCTTCAACTGTACCGGCATCTCAACGAGTTACTCGTTCGTTTGCTCCGCAACTGGCCAGTTCCCAAGCTGCCTTCACACCTAACACCACTTTCGAAGCACTGCTGACACAACAGGACTTGGCAAGATCAGATGAACCTCATAAGCATCAACACCAAGACAGTACCTAACCGAGTCAAGTTGCAGTTGCATGCTCCTTTATATGTACTCTCAGAGTTTGATGTGCACTAACACTTTCCATATTCATTATTAAACTAGCACCACGGCGCAAGCGGAAATAGACATAAGGGATAATGCTTGACAGATTAACAAAATCTAAAGGAGGAAGAATAGAGATCCATTTTGAGGAAGGTTTAAAAAGGCCACGTGATGCTACAGAGTCAGCAAAGTTAGTATTAGAGGCAACCATTGCCGTTAGGTGTCATGCACGTATCCTCCCAACGTGGATCCAGTACAGGAATGAGAAAGAAAATACTCAGTTTAACACCTTCCTTGACCATTTATCCGTAAGTAATGTTATTCATCGCAATTTGTAATATTCTCTTGCATTGTCCCCTACTTTCTAGCTTCCTCCTAATAAGACTCACATTGTTTTTTCAACAGATGAGGTTCAAGTTGGATCCGAAGGATGATCCAACTACACTCATATTTTTCATTCTGCTCCATGACAGTATCGGTATTAGCTTAGAAAAACTCACTTTGAAGGGAAGCCTAACAATGAAATCGCCCAAACATCTCCAGTGGAATATATTACAGATGAAGACTGGATAGCCCTTGTTAAACACTGGTCTGATCCAAAGTATCAGGAAGGGTATATGTATTTGACCAGATCACATATTGAACTTGTATTTACGTATGTGCCTTACAAGTGTATCTTATTCTAGGCTAACTGTTTGTAGAACAAGACCAACCGTTCTAAACTGAAATTCCAACAGACAACAGGATCTCGTAGCTATATTGCACACTACGAGGCTCTTGTAAATCGCTGCTAGTTCCTTCTTTTTTCTATGCCATATTATCGTATCTATATTGACTTGTTCCAAATACAGAGGAAAGCCCGTGCGGACCAAAAAGAACCTAAACCTAATGCAGTGCAAATCTTCAAGGATTGCCACACCAGCAAGATGAAGGGCATGAGTACACCAGTTCAAGCCGTTGTTGTAAGTCCTTACTCCTCTTCCTTTGAACTGCTTGTTACTGTAACGTGTTTATTTAACTGCTTGGTTTACAGCCAATGTTAGTTACTCTGTTCATATTTATACACAGTTTTCTTAACATATCATTTCACCTTACACGGTTTAAAAGAGATGAAGGATATTCTTTTGGTCTTTATCTGTAATCTAGTTGTGATGTTCACGTGCCCACACAATGATGCAATAGCCTGTTTGTTTTATATATGTTTGCCCATGATATGAATGATGTCATACTATGTTCATCCTACTTTAAACCACGTCTCCTTATCCTTAGATGTCAACAAATGTGAGGAAATAGACAAATACAGTAGGCATGCTACATGGACATATGTTCCGAAAGTGATTTTATTATGTAGTTGGCACTACAATACATGCTAATGTATTACGGTAGTTCACCAAAATAAGTTATGTATAAATGTGAAACCTACTTTGTTTGTTTTTGTCTCATTAGTAACTTATCTGGTACACTAATCTACAAGTTCAAACTTTCAGCAAGCTATGGAACAAATGATTGAATAGCCACAACCACCTGAAAGTGACGAAGCTACCACAGGCACAATGTCACCTCTTGCTGCGGTGTGTTAGTATCTCTCCACTAACAGTGCAAAAAGCACCTTCCTCTGTAATTCTGGGTTGGTTGTCAAGGTAACCTCGTCCAAATCGCCTAATGAACAAAATATTCCGGCTAGACAGAGTGATATGTCTGTGCTCCAGAGACAAGTCCAATCCCTAATGGACGTCGTTTCGGAAACAAGAATAATGGTTCACAAATGTCGTCAAGATATGAATGGTTTTGAAACTAGACTATCAGACATTTGCTTCGTTGTTCAAGAGTAATGGTGGAAAAAGGGGAAGATCATGCTGCTCCATCAGATTCTACAGCCTGAAACATTAGCACCCAAGTCAAATGATTTGTGCTTCTATACATCTGATGGTGCTTTTATCTGCAAGGACTGTAAACTTTATGCCAACACGCCTTTTGTTGTATGGCTGGAATTTATGATGTTGTGATACATCATTTATTATGCTACCAAAGGCTGTAGAAATTACGATGCTATTTTTGTATAGTGTAGGTAATGTATTCGGCCGAAAGCTTCGTAGGAGCCCAACGTGCCAACATTCATCGGGCCCATTCCAATTGGGCTAAAAATGATTATGGGTCATAATTTGCATGTAGCCCACTAAAAATATCTGGGGCTAAATCAACACAAGCTTTCATATTTTTGGTAGGCATGTGCCCACAGTGGGCTATTAACAGGCCGAAACATAATTTGGGCCCTCAGTAACAATTGGTCGTTAACATGTGTAAATATGTCGAGCCCATAAATAACTAGGCCTTAAATAGGCCGAAAGTGACATTGGGCCCTGATTGTGCCAAGTTACCCTGATTGTGCCAAATTACCCATTGGTCATTAGCAGGCCGAAATGTATCTCACCTCGTGGTGGCCCATTTACAATGCGGATCGTTCACAGGCCGAAATTTAGATGGGTCGTAAATGCGCCCACCTACTACACGGGCCTTTAACAGGCTGGAAGTTCGGTCGGGCTTGATTAGTATCAGTTTTATATGTGCCGTTAATAGGCCCGATGTGACGTTGGGCCACATATGGCCCATGGATTTCGTCCGACGTTAACAGGCCAAAATTCACAACAGGCTGGAAGTGGACCAAATCTACAGTGGGCCTCTAACAGGCCAATTATAAGACATGGCCGAATATGACCCAAATCCTTCACGGTCATTTATGGGCCAAAAGTTTCAGTGGCCAATAAATTGGCCCAAATGAAGTAGTACCTTTAACAGGCCAGAAACACACCGGGTCGTAATTCGGCCCAAATACTTAGCAGACTGTTAATGGGCCAGAAGTGACCATGGACCATGATAATGACAAGTTTAGAATGGGCTGTTGACGGGCCGGTTTGACACTAGCCGTATGGGCCTTAACTGCGAATGGGTTGTCTGCAAGCAGGCCGTTAATGGGCCAGCCCGGTGATTTTGACTGGGCCAGCCTTTTTAACCTAAACGGGCCGCTATTGGGCCTTGCCATGTGTCGACGTATCATAGGCGCCTCCTGTCCATTGGGCGGTTGACATCTGTCCTTTCGCGGTGCTGACACATGGTTGCTATAGCCAATGATAATTTTACACGTGGAAAATACTCATTGGTCCTAGCTATTAACGGGTTATCTGATCCAAACCGGAACCCAATAGCTTAACGACGACACATTGGATGCCACGTGTCGGTTACCCTTGACGAAAGCACTTCTATGATGCATGATTTATCATCATGGAAGTGGACACTTCCGTGATGATAATTTTGGTAATGTCATGGAACACTTCTACCACAGCACAGGTATGACTATCTTGATTTTGTCATAAAATCGTCATGGATGTACATGCATGACAGAAAACGTGACCTACTATGACAAACACGTATCATCATGGAAGTGTTTTTTGTAGTGCACAATATGAAATCAATATCAGTAGATGTGTCATGACTTAAATTTTCATATTGTGTAACTTTAGCATGGTAGACGTTGATATTTTTTCATATAAATAAGGTCAAACTTTATGAAGTTTGACTTCAGACAATTCTAATGAGTTAAAGGACCGGAGGGAGTATTAACACACCT
This sequence comes from Triticum aestivum, assembly GCF_018294505.1. NCBI lineage: Eukaryota > Viridiplantae > Streptophyta > Magnoliopsida > Poales > Poaceae > Triticum > Triticum aestivum. The sequence goes on along the minus strand of NC_057802.1, from coordinate 235,556,332 downwards.
TTCCATTTGATTTAACAATGGCACTATTTAGATACTCCAACTTAGCTAGAGGTTAGAGTTAGTTTCTAGCTCATGACAGTTAAAAGGGAGAGTGAGAGATTGGTGGATTGTATTGCTTGAGCCTCGTGGGCATATATACAGGAGTACATGGTCATCTTGGAGTAGAAGTCAAGGTAGAATATATCCTATGCTATCCTACGTTGCCTGAATAACAATGATACTCAACAATGACTAACCCGAAACTAACTCTAGCCAAAGAGGTGTTTGGATGAAATGTTAGATTGACAATAAATGCACTAGGAGGACTAGTTCTAATTAGCACCTCTCGGGTGGAATAGTTATTTTGGGTGGGTTAGACGCAACTAGCTCAGTCTAGCCCTCATGTTTGGATACTTTATGGCTATTTGTGCTCAAACTAGCTCAAACTAACTCTAACCCATGGATCCAAATAGGGCCAATAACTAGTGTACTTAGACCCGCACAATACAAGTTTGAATGACTATGTTTCCTTGTTTTTAAATATTAGGCATGTTGCAGTTAATAACACACCTTTCCACTTCTTGTTTTTAAATATTAGGTTTTTAACAATTTGGTCTTGCACATGTAGGTCTTGCTGTCAGAGGTTTTGACCCACTGTTCGACCCTTTTTGCATATGGGGAAATAAGTTTTCCATGAATATCACTCAAGTCAAGAAACTCAAAAGATTGTTAGGATAAAGAAATTAGTGAAAAAATACAACATCTTTGTCTGCACAATGAATAAGACATCAGTTCCCTACAGCATGGTACTAACTGTTATACCTTGTCATTTTAATTCCTTTGCGCCATTTCAAATCTAGAGAAGATATTTATGCATATCCTTGTTTTTTGGCCTTTCCAAAGCAGTTCACTGATGATTACCTCTCAAACCACCTGTATGGTCAGGAGGCGAGGAAGGTATTCATACAACACGCACGGTTCAATATTGAAGTCTTCCTGAAGAGGACGAAGGTTGGACGATCAATCGTCCACAGGCACTGCCCTAAAGTTGCAAAGACCTTCAACATCAATGAAGGCTCAATATTCTCCTTCCGCTTCAGCAGTTCTCTAGATGAGATTCATCTCCCTATGTATTGTCTATGATGCTAATTTCCAAAGGTTATAGATGTTGCATGTAAAACTTGGTGTTGGTGCAGTTGTGTAATGGGGTAGCTGAGTGCTGAAGCTATAGGATGTTGTACTATGATGTATTTCAATTATGAAATCCTGCTTCCTTAATATGAAAATGAAATATATTGTGTGCTTAATATCAAATGTCAATTATATTAATAAATGGATCATTAATAATACGACAATCAGCCTCCTAATGGCCAATTGGCCTGCTAATTGGGTTTTTCTATTGCAAACGGTTATTGAGAAAACACCGTGGGTGATGACCTCAGACAACGCACACAGTTTCTAGGAATAAAACGTGTTGGATCAATGAACAATCGCACACGACTTCCTCTTGAAAATCGTTTGCGTTATGCCACCCTGAGCAAACGTTTACCACATAAAAAGTGTGTGTGATGGACAGCCTATGCCACACAGTTTCTTCTACGCACCGTGTATGATTCATTCAATAACGCAAACGGTAAAATTGTTAACATCCTCTGCAATGGCAACGCTATCACAAACGATTTAATGGGGAAACTTGTGTGCGATGAACATGCGAACGGAAACGTTTTCCTTGGAGTGACTGTGTGGGATGCAATACGAATGGAAACGTACTTCTTGGATTGACTGTGTGGGATGTACATACTAACAGAAATGTATTCTTTGGATTGCCTGTGTGGAATGTACATACGAACAGAAATGTCGGAGTAATGGGCCACGGGTAGGCTAACCCGAGTCCCTGAACCTTTCAAGACAACGGGGCTGGCTGCGCCCCGCAAGGCGTCAAGACGAGGTGCCGCCTTCTGGTGGCCGGCTGGAGGAATAGCCGGCTGTCCGTAGACGGCCGAGTTCCAGAAGCCGGCATCAAGACGAGCCGACTCCTAGTGGGCGGCTCCCAGAGAAGCCGGCCCCTAGCAGTCGGCCCGTGGCGACCGCGAAGCCTGCGCCCTCATCAAGAAAGACAAGACAGGGAGTGGCTACAGTGTAGCCCATCCTTCCCAAATCCAGGGATGGGCGTGGCCACAGTGCACCGTACAGGCGGAGCTCTCCGCCCGGCACGGCACTGTTGCCACTCCACCCCTGACGTCACCACAAGCAGGCGGAGCCCTGCTCCCACGACGGCCTGTCGGTACGGCCCAAGGATGACGGGCCCCACTGATCGGTGAGAGCCCTGAAGACGGCTAGAGCCCCACCAGTCGGACCCGAGGGAGGTTGGCCCCCAGTAGTTGGCCCGCCCCTTCCTCAGGGCCCACGCGCCATTAACCAGACGAGACACAGAGTGGCTACAGTAACCACCCACCAGGCGGCCGGGTTGTAGCCACGCTCCCCTGAGCGAGTCTGCGTCATCAGCATCACGGCTACAGTGATCGGCAGCCGACAAGACCCGTGAGCGGCGGGGGCGGCCTGTCGGCCCCGTACCAGACCAGTCGGCGGGGCCCACTAGGCGGCGGGTCCCAGCAGTCGGCGGAGAAGCCGGCAACCAGAGAGACTAACAGCCGGGTCCTACACCCTTCTGGATTACTATTGTACCCCTGGGGGTAGGCCTATATAAACCCCCAGGGCACCCATGTAAAGGGTTCCCAACTTGTTAGAACTAGACTCACCCATAGAGAAAGGAGAGAGCTAGCCTTGCTTTCTTCCACCCCTAGCAAACAGCTCAAGGAGCACCATTGTACCACTAGTGCCTTAGTGATCATGCGGAGACCCCGCAGAGCAGGGCTAGGGGTGTACTCTCCACGGAGAGCCCCAAACCTGGGTAAAGTTCACCGGCGTACGTGTCTACGCCTCATCCCGCTTCCAGGCACCGGCGACGTTCTACTCGCTCCCACCATGATAAGCCATCCTTTGGCATATGTCGCACCCAACCCCCGACATTTGGCGCCCACCGTGGGGCGAGGTGCACCGTCATCCGGAGACCTGTTCTGGATGGGAACCCTGTTCCTCCCTGGCGAGCGTAGCCAGCCTGGCACGCCAGACGGAGTCTGCGCCGACGCGCTGCATGGCGCGGAGGTCGCCTGCGCGGCGAGCTGCCTCGCCGATCTTGTCGGCGAGGTTTACCTCTCCGACTAGCCCGCGTCTAATGTGGGCACCGATGGCCCTGAGAGCCGCCTCGTCAGCCTCCTCGATCAGCTCCACGTCGCCAGCTAGCCTGCTGTAGACTTGGAATCTGTTGGCTCCACCGACCCGATGCTTGTCGGTTCCGACACTACGTCGCTTGACGCGTTCCCCACCAACGTGGTGGTCTACGACGAGCCGCTTCCTCGCACGGAGAGCGGCGGAAGCGCCGTCACGGAGGTGCTTGTCATCGGCCACAGCGAGCACTCCGGCGGAGGTGCTCATGACCCGCTCGATGCGGCACTGCAAGACCTGATGGCGCCCATCCCAGAAGTCGCCGACGCCGAGATGCTGGAAGCACGCCGCGTCCAGCTCGTCGAGAGAGCCAAGAAGCTGGCCAACATGAGACGCCTATCGGAGGCCTACCAGCGCGAGATGGACCGCGCTGTGGGTGGCACGCCGGCTCCTGGCGGGCCTAGCCGCATCGGCACGGTCCAGCAATGCGGTGTGGCCATCGCCAGCCTGTTCGGAGCGGATCGCCCCGTCTACGCCACGCCTGGGGAGAACATACGAGCTGCCCAGGCGGTAGCAGAAGAGCTGAACAAGTTCGAGGGCGAAGAGGGTCGCCAGATGGCGGAGCGCGTCCAGCGGCTCCTCGACGCGGCTGCTGAGCAGCACGAGGCCGGCTGCCGCACTGAGGTGCCAAACCGGCAGAATGACGGTCTACCTCCCCGCCGAGACCAAGGCGCGACATCCCGGACGCTGACTGGTGGCGTCCGCGGAAGAAGAGACAAGGAGCCGACTGCCAGCCGCAGCCGGACTCGCATCACCATCGAGCGCGACCAAGACGGCCGCC